>NC_133818.1:18158852-18163852 GCF_043250625.1 Sebastes fasciatus | reverse complement strand
TAAAGGGGAATTCCTGAAGCTTATTAGACCTCCCCAATAGGACTTAACACTTTCACTACTAGATTCAGGAAACAAAAACAAAGTTCCACTTGTTTCATACAGAATAGTAATCAGTTTTATGTGTTTAACTTGTAAAATGAACTCCACATTTTTCATTCCTTGTTTTAAACAAACCTGTTCCCCTTAATTCATACTGGCTCTCTCTAATTTCTAATAACCTCTGAATACAGTCAGGAAGCACACTATTTTGTGCTGCGTACGTTATCTTTGCAGTTTTAACAGCTATAATAGAGACAGTATGAATTTCTGTCTGCTGCTTACTTATATGCACGGACATGATTGATAGACACAGAGTAAGTAAATCAAAGAAAGAGTGTTTCAGATCAAACATGTCCTGTCTCCTGCTTCAAGACACTATGTTTAATATTTAACCAAGACTACAATCTTTCTCTAGTCTTAACCTCTGAGTCCTTTGAGGGCCTAAACACAACCATAGGAAAGATGATTGTCACTGATGCATGCAGTATTAACATTAGTATATATAAAGGTCGTTTCTAGGAGAAGCCTGAAATATTGTCCTTTTTATTCCATGTCATAACCAAGCCTACATTAGCAACAGCGCAACTGGACTGCCAACAGAGATTGGGGTCTGTAGTGTGGAGCCTCAAGCCTCCAGCAGAGATGAGGAGACCTGCAGAGGTCAAGGAAGCTCTCTTCTTCTTCGTAGCTATCGCTCTGTTACCGGTCAACGTTAGCTCTTAGCTCCAGTATTATCATTATTCTCCTGTCGAGTGGCCACCTCCTACTCTGAATATTGGGATAAAGCTATACTCTGAATAAAGCTATGCTCTGAATATTGGGATAAAGCTATACTCTGAATACTGGGTTAAAGCTATACTCTGAATATTGGGATAAAGCTATACTCTGAATAAAGCTATGCTCTGAATATTGGGTTAAAGCTATACTCTGAATATTGGGATAAAGCTATACTCTGAATACTGGGTTAAAGCTATACTCTGAATACTGGGTTAAAGCTATACTCTGAATATTGGGATAAAGCTATACTCTGAATAAAGCTATACTCTGAATATTGGGATGAAGCTATACTCTGAATAAAGCTATACTCTGAATATTGGGATGAAGCTATACTCTGAATAAAGCTATACTCTGAATATTGGGATGAAGCTATACTCTGAATATTGGGATAAAGCTATACTCTGAATAAAGCTATACTCTGAATATTGGGATAAAGCTATACTCTGAATAAAGCTATACTCTGAATATTGGGATGAAGCTATACTCTGAATATTGGGATAAAGCTATACTCTGAATAAAGCTATACTCTGAATATTGGGATGAAGCTATACTCTGAATATTGGGATAAAGCTACGCTACGACAGAGTGGGTCAAACAGTAGGACACACGCCGGCGGCGTGCGTAACGCTTTGGTTTGGCTTGGACACACCTCCCGCATCTGTCCACTCTCTCTCTCCTCACGTCTCTCTGCGTCTTTAAGCTATTCATGACGATGCAGCTAATTATCCAGCACACACACAACACACACACACACACGTGCAGCAACTTGATCATTGGCGCGTTAATTGTAGACTTGTTCTGACACAAGATCGCCACGCTACCGTGAACACCATAATTATCACCAACATACACACACACACACACACACACACACACACACACTGTTATCCAGTGTGTAATTACAGGTAAGAGGAGCTAAGAGGTGCAGCAGGTGGCTGATATATCATGTTGTCTGACGCCTCCCGATTGGACATTTAAACCCAACAGAGGTGAAAAGATCTCAGGAGCTGCTTGATAATCATTAAATGTGGCGTGTAGTTCCTACAAAATCTACTTCCTTTTTCTTCGTTTTTGCAAAGAAATTATTGAAAAAGTTTGCACTGTACACTTTAGAATGTCAATAAATGGTTATTGAACCGTCGTTGGGAGACCTCTGGTTTCTTTAGCCTGGCAGTACAGGCAAACTCTGCTGTGAAGAACGGTCGGGAGATGTAGTTGAATAAATACAGGCGGCAACCTCCGGTTCTGAGAAGTAATCAATATTTAGTGTCAAATTATTGATTTCTTTACTAAGTAGCCGTGTAATAATTGGGATAATGTACACGGAGCGGGTCAGTGTTGTGAAGCGAACCCCTTCAGGATGATTCTGTGACCGCTGTACATTTTCCCTTCCATAATATGTCAGAGCTGTGAGTCCGTCAGCTTGTTGTGGAGCTCTTCTGCCACCTACTGGCCGACAAATAAATTAATAAAACTTCTAGTTTAACTTGTTCAGGTCATTATTTTCTAAGGAACTCTCTGGAGAACTACTGTGGAACATGTTCTTTGGTTTTTTCTTTTTCTTTCACATACACCTGGATATTTTTGAATAAGTGACGAATTAGTCAGACTGGTTATTTGGTCTGACCCAACTGATATGAATTAGACATGACATCACATGATTGATGGCTTGAGATCCTGGTCAGTTCAGCAGGAAAAAAAGCCCCTATCAATGAGTAAAATGATATACATCTGCAACGTGAAATAGTCACAACATTTAATCTATTTGATTCGTACGTAGACATTTCCCCTTTTTTCCGTGATGCTCAGCACGACTTTCAACAACGTGTCTTTTGTGTGTTTTCCTACGAATGTCCAGCAACACGCAATGCACGTGTCAATTTCCGCTCCAGTCTTTTCAAAATACAACTACTTAGTTAGGCTTAGGAAAAGATGGTTGTTTGGCTTAAAATAACTAGTAGTTAGTTAAGTTAAGAAGAATATTTTAACTACTTTACCTCGACATACAAACAGACATTCAGTTCCCCATCAGAAAATATTTTAAATATGGCGTTCTAACCCAGGGGTCAGCAACCTGCGTCTCTGTAGCTCCTCTCCAGTGGGTTCCCTGTGGATTTTTAAAAGTGGAAATGAATAACTGTTTTTTGTTTACATTTTCATTTCTATTTATCATTGTTGTAGGTCTATGGTACGATGGTACGACGGAGTATTAGGGCCACACTGAGGAAAAAAAAGTAATCTGAGATTTAATGAATAAAATCATAATATTACGAGAAAAAAGTCATAGGTTTACGAGAAAAAAAGTCGTAATATTACGAGAATAAAGTCATAATATTATAAAGTAATAATTTTACGTGTTATTGTCTTTTTTCTTGTAAAGTTATGACTTTATTCTCGTAATATTACGACTTTTTTTTCTCGTAAAGTTATGACTTTTTTCCTCATAATATTCTGACTTTATTCTGTAAATCTCAGATGTTTTTTCCCTCAATGTGGTCCTAATACTCCGTAGTACATTTGCTCTTTGGCCCTCACTGCATTAGAATTACAGTATATACTATATACCTATACTATAAGCTGTGTTACCTTCATCACAATACTCAAATGTTTTGCGTCTCCAGACAGATGTTTTTTTTTTTTTTGCCTAAAACGGCTCATTTGATAGTAAAGGCTGCTGATCCCTGCCTTAAACGGATATTGATGTTTTTAGGTGTCTAAAAGGCATTTCGCTGCTGCCCCCGTCCACAGCAGTGTATTGCTTTGCTCCAAACTCCATCTACTGTAGTTGATAATACACTGACTATGGATAAGGAGCTCATACAACCACACCGAGAAACACCACAACTAGCCCTTTAATGTGTCATTTAGCCACCGGCAGTACCAATGTGATGATGTAAAGATGGAACACATACAGACCACAGTGGTGACTGCCAAGAGGTCTGTGGTGAGTGGCTCGCCACATGTTGGAACAACCCAAACACACAGAAACAATGTGTTTTTTCTTTATTGCGTCTTCTATGTCCGTACCTGATTCCCTACATTTCCCAGAATGCATTTCTGTGGATAGACAAATTTAATTGATCTAATCCGTTCCTTTTTTACTACTCTTTCAGTACATTTCCAGCTTTGTGTTGCCGGCTGGTTCTGATACACAAAGCTGTATTCTTCCAGGCTCCCAGTACAGAAATGACCCATCTCTCCATCAATAGGGGTCGACATGGACCATATTTCCATCAGTAGCGGTCAACATGGACCATCTCTCCATCAGTAGGGGTCAACATGGACCATATCTCCATCAGTAGGGGTCAACATGGACCATCTCTCCATCAGTAGGGGTCAACACGGACCATCTCTCCATCAGTAGGGGTCAACATGGACCATATCTCCATCAGTAGGGGTCAACATGGACCATATCTCCATCAGTAGGGGTCAACACCGACCATATCTCCATAAGTAGGGGTCAACATGGACCATATCTCCATCAGTAGGGGTCAACATGGACCATATCTCCATCAGTAGGGGTCAACATGGGCTTCAGGGGATCTGGGACGAGGTTCATCAGCAGGATGTTGGAAACTGCAGAGTTCTGGCAGGGACTTCAGGAATTACTGGAATATCCAGTTGTTAGCTATTTAAACATCTGCTTTCAATATTATGTGAGCTGCTACCAGCTAATTGTTGGGTAACAAACAAGCCACAGATTTGGCTTTAATGGCGACTACCAACTGGCACTGCATCACAATCCGTGTTTATAAGCTCATTTATAGTCATGTAGCTCATTTCCCATCTCTCTCTCTGTGTTTCCTTTAACCCGTTAAGCTTCTTGTAAATTCTTAGTCATCACTGACACGACTAAACTCACTGACTGGGATGCAGGGAAACATATGTAATCCACCAGTGTTCATGTGTGTGTTGACTCATGTTTCAGGCATCATAATGTGGGCTAACAGTTATTCACAGATTAAATGATGTGTGTGTGTGACTCACCTCAGCAGCATGGTGTTGGGTTTCCAGTGACACCCACAGGTCAGAGATGACATAGCAACATAAACATGACAACCATGAAAAATAGCATTTATAGCTGATATTATAAACATTATGGAAGATAAGCCTGAAAATAGAAGACATTAAACAAACAAACCTGGCATTGTTTTTCCTCCTTATGTTCTGCATTAATACTTTTT